>NW_026712209.1:0-43276 GCF_030504385.1 Musca domestica
TTTTTTGAGAAATCTACGACCTGTTTGTAATTGCAAAAAAATATTTTCTTATAAATAAAATATCTTTTGGTGCTGTGTTTGGTCCTTGAAAAATATTTCTTAACAATCCACGCCTTTGGTTAGTCCTTGAAAAAATAATTTTTAAAAATTAACGCCTATGTTTAGTCCTTGAAAAACTATTTTTTTAAAAATCCGCGCATTTGGTTAGTCCTTGAAAATTTTTTTTAAAAATCAACGCTTATGGTTAGTCCTTGAAAAAATATTTTTTTAAAAATCCACGCCTTTGGTTAGTCTTTGAAAAAATATTTTTTAAGAATCCACGCCTTCGCTAAGTCCTTAATTTTTTTTTAAAAAAAAAATCCACACCTGTTTTTGGTCCTTAAAAAAATATTTTTTAAAAATCCATGCCTTTCGTTAGTCTTTGAAAAAATATTTTTTAAAAATCCATGCCTTTGGTTAGTCCTTGATTTTTTTTTAAATCCACACCTGTTTTTGGTCCTTGAAAAAATATTTTTTAAAAATCCATGCCTTTCGTTAGTCTTTGAAAAAATATTTTTTAAAAATCCATGCCTTTCGTTAGTCTTTGAAAAAATATTTTTTAAAAATCCATGCCTTTGGTTAGTCCTTAATTTTTTTTTAAAAACTCCACACCTGTTTTTGGTCCTTGAAAAAATATTTTTTAAAAATCCATGCCTTTCGTTAGTCCTTAAAAAAATATTTTTTTAAAAATCCACGCCTTTGGTTAGTCCTTAAAAAAATATTTTTTAAAAATCCACGCCTCTATTGGTCCTTGAAAAAATATTTTTTAAAAATCCACGCCTCTATTGGTCCTTAAAAAAATATTTTTTAAAAATCCACGCCTCTATTGGTCCTTAAAAAAATATTTTTTAAAAATCCACGCCTTTGTTTAGTCCTTAAAAAAATATTTTTTAAAAATCCACACCTTTGGTTAGTCCTTGAAAAAATATTTTTTAAGAATCCACGCCTTTGGTTAGTCCTTGAAAAAATATTTTTTAAAAATCCACGCCTCTATTGGTCCTTGAAAATATATTCTTTAAAAAATCCACGCCTCTATTGGTCCTTGAAAAAATATTTTTTAAAAATCCACGCCTTCGGTTAGTCCTTGAGAAAATATTTTTTAAAAATCCACGCCTCTATTGGTCCTTGAAAATATATTCTTTAAAAAATCCACGCCTCTATTGGTCCTTGAAAAAATATTTTTAAAAATCCACGCCTTCGGTTTGTCCTTGAGAAAATATTTTTAAAAATCCACGCCTCTATTGGTCCTTGAAAATATATTCTTTAAAAAATCCACGCCTCTATTGGTCCTTGAAAAAATATTTTTAAAAATCCACGCCTTTGGTTAGTCCTTGAAAAATATTCTTTAAAAAATCCATGCCTTTGGTTAGTCATTGAAAAAATATTTTTTAAAAATCCACGCCTTTGGTTAGTCCTTTAAAAAATATTCTTTAAAAAATCCACGCCTGTGTTTGGTCCTTGAAAAAATATTCTTTAAAAAATCCACGCCTGTGTTTGGTCCTTGAAAAAATATTCTTTAAAAAATCCACGCCTGTGTTTGGTCCTTGAAAAAATATTCTTTAAAAAATCCACGCCTGTGTTTGGTCCTTGAAAAAATATTCTTTAAAAAATCCACGCCTGTGTTTGGTCCTTGAAAAAATATTCTTTAAAAAATCCACGCCTGTGTTTGGTCCTTGAAAAATATTCTTTAAAAAATCCACGCCTGTGTTTGGTCCTTGAAAAAATATTCTTTAAAAAATCCACGCCTGTGTTTGGTCCTTGAAAAAATATTCTTTAAAAAAATCCACGCCTGTGTTTGGTCCTTGAAAAAATATTCTTTAAAAATCCACGCCTGTGTTTGGTCCTTGAAAAAATATTCTTTAAAAAATCCACGCCTGTGTTTGGTCCTTGAAAAAATATTCTTTTAAAAATCCACGCCTGTGTTTGGTCCTTGAAAAAATATTCTTTAAAAAATCCACGCCTGTGTTTGGTCCTTGAAAAAATATTCTTTAAAAAATCCACGCCTGTGTTTGGTCCTTGAAAAAATATTCTTTAAAAAATCCACGCCTGTGTTTGGTCCTTGAAAAAATATTCTTTAAAAAATCCACGCCTGTGTTTGGTCCTTGAAAAGATATTCTTTAAAAAATCTACGCCTGTGTTTGGTCCTTGAAAAAATATTCTTTAAAAAATCCACGCCTTTGGTTAGTCCTTGAAAAAATATTTTTTAAAAAATCCACGCCTTTGGTTAGTCCTTGAAAAAATATTCTTTAAAAAATCCACGCCTGTGTTTGGTCCTTGAAAAAATATTTTTTAAAAAATCCACGCCTGTATTTGGTCCTTGAAAAAATAGTCTATAAAAAATCCACGCCTGTGTTTGGTCCTGGGAAAAATATTCTTTAAAAAATCCACGCCTTTGGTTAGTCCTTGAAAAAATATTTTTTAAAAAATCCACGCCTTTGGTTAGTCCTTGAAAAAATATTCTTTAAAAAATCCACCTTTGGTTAGTCCTGGAAAAAATATTTTTTAAAAAATCCACGCCTGTATTTGGTCCTTGAAAAAATATTCTTTAAAAAATCCACGCCTGTATTTGGTCCTTGAAAAAATATTCTTTAAAAAATCCACGCCTGTATTTGGTCCTGGGAAAAATATTCTTTAAAAAATCCACGCCTTTGGTTAGTCCTTGAAAAAATATTTTTTAAAAATCCACGCCTTTGGTTAGTCCTTGAAAAAATATTCTTTAAAAAATCCACGCCTGTGTTTGGTCCTTGAAAAAATATTCTTTAAAAAATCCACGCCTGTGTTTGGTCCTTCAAAAATCATTTTTTAAAAAATCCACGCCTGTGTTTGGCCCTTGAAAAAATATTCTTTAAAAAATCCACGCATGCGTTTGGTCCTTGAAAAAATATTTTTTAAAAATCCACGCATTTAATTAGTCGTTGAAAAAATATTTTTTAAAAATCCCCGCCTTTGGTGAGTCCTTGAAAAAATATTTTTTAAAAATCCAAGTCTTTGGTCAGTCCTTGAAAAAATATTTTTTAAAAATCCCCGCCTTTGGTGAGTCCTTGAAAAAATATTTTTTAAAAATCCAAGTCTTTGGTCAGTCCTTGAAAAAATATTTTTTAAAAATCCTCGCCTTTGGTGAGTCCTTGAAAAAATATTTTTTAAAAATCCACGCCTGTGTTCCTTGAGAAAATCCCCAAAAATACATTTTTCGTTAGTCATTTTTATTTTTTGTCAAAATCCTTGTTCCCCTGTGTTGCCTATGCCACCCCATTATTATCCTTTATCCTGTTTGCATAGAGAGCAAACTTGACTGGAAATGTCAATGGGCATCAAAACATTACAGGCGGCCATAAACTTCATTTTTTCGACATAGAAATGATAATTGACTGGCTGGTGACGGATTAGTTATAATTTGGCCCTTGGCCAAGAAGGACACTCGTTATCCTTTAGGAATTGTCAAACGGTTTTTTTTCTCTCGCAAGCAGTCGGTATTGTAATGCTATGGCCATAATGGCCTATCCGGATTTCAGGCCAGCCCAACCGGAGGCCATTCGTCGCCTCAATCAGAAATATTCTCATCGTGATTCCCAAAATCGCAGCTGTGCCAGTCGCAAGGAATATCTGCTCAAGCTGAAGGATGATCTCTTGGAGTTGTTGGCTGCCTTCAGTGAGAAGACCACGGTACATGGCATGGGACGGTTGTTCAATCGCAATGCCAATAAATATGAGAGGTGAGTGTGGAGTCGAGACTTGTGGTCAATAGAGGACGTTATAGGGTCCTTGGTTAGGTGGCTTTGAAAAGACTTAAAAAAATCGGAAAACGTTTTTGGTCTGCTACGGACTGATGTCCGAAAACTTAAACCTTGTTCGGAAGAATTTGATTATTTGAAATCTCTGTGGATGGACCTTAAGGATATTTTTATTAAAAGGAGGCTCATTTGATTTGGAGAGCGATTTAAATATAGTCCTCATTTAAGTCATTGCCTTGAACTACCTTCTCAAAAGGACTTCCTCTAACTCTGGCAGAAAACAAATGACACACTGCACCAGATTTTTTTGCAACTATTTCTATAAAAATGACATTTTGTCACGAAGCTAGCACATGGCTTTGCAAAAATGGTCGCGTGCCAATTATGCAGAATATATTTTTGAAAATTCTCAACACCTATTAAGAATGTTGTCAGGAAAAGGATATAAATAACAACAAATTAAATAGAACATTTCGCATATATGCAGATTCTCTAAGGGGTATTTTTTTAAGGACCAAACACAGGCGTGGATTTTTTAAAGAATATTTTCTCAGGGTCTACAAGAGGCGTGGATTTTTTAAAGAATATTTTTTCAAGGTCCACAAGAGGCGTGGATTTTTTAAAGAATATTTTTTTCAAGGACCAACCGATGCGTGGGTTTTTTAAAGAATATTTTTTTCAAGGACCAACCGATGCGTGGATTTTTTAAAGAATATTTTTTCAAGCTCTATATAAGGCGTGGATTTTTTAAGAATATTTTTTCAAGCTCTATATAAGGCGTGGATTTTTAAGAATATTTTTTCAAGCTCTATATAAGGCGTGGATTTTTTTAAGAATATTTTTTCAAGCTCTTTATAAGGCGTGGATTTTTTTAAGAATATTTTTTAAGCTCTTTATAAGGCGTGGCTTTTTTTAAGAATATTTTTTCAAGCTCTATATAAGGCGTGGATTTTTTAAAGAATATTTTTTCAACCTCTATATAAGGCGTGCAATTTTTTAAAAAATATTTTTTCAAGGACTACCAAAGGCGTGGATTTTTTAAAAAATATTTTTTCAAGGACTACCAAAGGCGTGGATTTTTTAAAAAATATTTTTTCAAGGACTACCAAAGGCGTGGATTTTTTAAAAATATTTTTTCAAGGACTACCAAAGGCGTGGATTTTTTAAAAAATATTTTTTCAAGGACTACCAAAGGCGTGGATTTTTTAAAAAATATTTTTTCAAGGACTACCAAAGGCGTGGATTTTTTAAAAAATATTTTTTCAAGGACTACCAAAGGCGTGGATTTTTTAAAAAATATTTTTTCAAGGACTACCAAAGGCGTGGATTTTTTAAAAAATATTTTTTCAAGGACTACCAAAGGCGTGGATTTTTTAAAAAATATTTTTTCAAGGACTACCAAAGGCGTGGATTTTTTAAAAAATATTTTTCAAGGACTACCAAAGGCGTGGATTTTTTAAAAATATTTTTTCAAGGACTACCAAAGGCGTGGATTTTTAAAAAATATTTTTTCAAGGACTACCAAAGGCGTGGATTTTTAAAATAATATTTTTTCAACGACCTCCCATTAAGGCGTGGATTTTTTAAAAAAATATTTTTTCAACGACCTCCCAGTAAGGCGTGGATTTTTTAAATAATATTTTTTCAACGACCTCCCAGTAAGGCGTGGATTTTTTAAAAAATATTTTTTAAAGAATATTTTTACAAGGACTACCAAAGGCGTGGATTTTTTAAAAAATATTTTTTAAATAATATTTTTTCAAGGACCTCCCAATAAGGCGTGGAATTTTTAAAAAATATTTTTTAAATAATATTTTTTCAAGGACCTCCCAGTAAGGCGTGGATTTTTTAAAAAATATTTTTTAAAGAATATTTTTACAAGGACTACCAAAGGCGTGGATTTTTTAAAAAATATTTTTTAAATAATATTTTTTCAAGGACCTCCCAGTAAGGCGTGGATTTTTTAAAAAATATTTTTTAAAAAATATTTTTTCAAGGACTACCAAAGGCGCGGATTTTTTAAAAAATATTTTTTCAAGGACTACCAAAGGCGTGGATTTTGTAAAAAATATTTTTTCAAGGACTACCAAAGGCGTGGATTTTTTAAAAAACATTTTTTCAAGGACTACCAAAGGCGTGGATTTTTTAAAAAATATTTTTTCAAGGACTACCAAAGGCGTGGATTTTTTAAATAATATTTTTTCAACGACCTCCCAGTAAGGCGTGGATTTTTTAAAAAAATATTTTTTCAACGACCTCCCAGTAAGGCGTGGATTTTTTAAAAAAATATTTTTTCAACGACCTCCCAGTAAGGCGTGGATTTTTTAAAAAAATATTTTTTCAACGACCTCCCAGTAAGGCGTGGATTTTTTAAAAAATATTTTTTAAATAATATTTTTTCAAGGACCTCCCAGTAAGGCGTGGATTTTTTAAAAAATATTTTTTAAAGAATATTTTTACAAGAACTACCAAAGGCGTGGATTTTTTAAAAAAATATTTTTAAATAATATTTTTTCAAGGACCTCCCAGTAAGGCGTGGATTTTTTAAAAAATATTTTTAAATAATATTTTTTCAAGGACCTCCCAGTAAGGCGTGGATTTTTTAAAAAATATTTTTTAAAGAATATTTTTACAAGGACTACCAAAGGCGTGGATTTTTAAAAAAAATATTCTTTAAATAATATTTTTTCAAGGACCTCCCAGTAAGGCGTGGATTTTTTAAAAAAATATTTTTTAAATAATATTTTTTCAAGGACCTCCCAGTAAGGCGTGGATTTTTTAAAAAATATTTTTTAAATAATATTTTTTCAAGGACCTCCCAGTAAGGTGTGGATTTTTTAAAAAATATTTTTTAAAGAATATTTTTACAAGGACTACCAAAGGCGTGGATTTTTTAAAAAATATTTTTTAAATAATATTTTTTCAAGGACCTCCCAGTAAGGCGTGGATTTTTTAAAAAATATTTTTTAAAGAATATTTTTACAAGGACTACCAAAGGCGTGGATTTTTTAAAAAATATTTTTTAAATAATATTTTTTCAAGGACCTCCCAGTAAGGCGTGCATTTTTTAAAAAATATTTTTTAAATAATATTTTTTCAAGGTCTATATAAGGCGTGGATTTTTTAAAAAATATTTTTTCAAGGACTACCAAAGGCGTGGATTTTTTAAAAAATATTTTTTCAAGGACTACCAAAGGCGTGGATTTTTTAAATAATATTTTTTCAACGACCTCCCAGTAAGGCGTGGATTTTTTAAAAAAATATTTTTTAAATAATATTTTTTCAAGGTCTATATAAGGCGTGGATTTTTTAAAAAATATTTTTTCAAGGTCTATATAAGGCGTGGATTTTTTTAAAAATATTTTTTCAAGCTCTATATAAGGCGTGGATTTTTTTAAGAATATTTTTTCAAGCTCTTTATAAGGAGTGGATTTTTTTAAGAATATTTTTTCAAGCTCTATATAAGGCGTGGATTTTTTAAAAAATATTTTTTCAAGGACTACCAAAGGCGTGGATTTTTTAAAAAATATTTTTTCAAGGACTACCAAAGGCGTGGATTTTTTAAAAAATATTTTTTCAAGGACTACCAAAGGCGTGGATTTTTTAAAAAATATTTTTTCAAGGACTACCAAAGGCGTGGATTTTTTAAAAAATATTTTTTCAAGGACTACCAAAGGCGTGGATTTTTTAAAAAATATTTTTTCAAGGACTACCAAAGGCGTGGATTTTTTAAAAAATATTTTTTCAAGGACTACCAAAGGCGTGGATTTTTTAAAAAATATTTTTTCAAGGACTACCAAAGGCGTGGATTTTTTAAAAATATTTTTTCAAGGACTACCAAAGGCGTGGATTTTTTAAAAAATATTTTTTCAAGGACTACCAAAGGCGTGGATTTTTTAAAAAATATTTTTTCAAGGACTACCAAAGGCGTGGAATTTTTAAAAAATATTTTTTCAAGGACTACCAAAGGCGTGGATTTTTTAAAAAATATTTTTTCAAGGACTACCACAGGCGTGGATTTTTTAAAAAATATTTTTTCAAGGACTACCAAAGGCGTGGATTTTTTAAAAAATATTTTTTCAAGGACTACCAAAGGCGTGGATTTTTTAAAAAATATTTTTTCAAGGACTACCAAAGGCGTGGATTTTTTAAAAAATATTTTTTCAAGGACTACCATAGGCGTGGATTTTTTAAAAAATATTTTTTCAAGGACTACCAAAGGCGTGGATTTTTTAAAAAATATTTTTTCAAGGACTACCAAAGGCGTGGATTTTTTAAAAAATATTTTTTCAAGGACTACCAAAGGCGTGGATTTTTTAAAAAATATTTTTTCAAGGACTACCAAAGGCGTGGATTTTTTAAAAAATATTTTTTCAAGGACTACCAAAGGCGTGGATTTTTTAAAAAATATTTTTTCAAGGACTACCAAAGGCGTGGATTTTTTAAAAATATTTTTTCAAGGACTACCAGAGGCGTGGATTTTTTAAAAAATATTTTTCAAGGACTACCAAAGGCGTGGATTTTTTAAAAAATATTTTTTCAAGGACTACCAAAGGCGTGGATTTTTTAAAAAATATTTTTTCAAGGACTACCAAAGGCGTGGATTTTTTAAAAAATATTTTTTCAAGGACTACCAAAGGCGTGGATTTTTTAAAAAATATTTTTTCAAGGACTACCAAAGGCGTGGATTTTTTAAAAAATATTTTTTCAAGGACTACCAAAGGCGTGGATTTTTTAAAAAATATTTTTTCAAGGACTACCAAAGGCGTGGATTTTTTAAAAAATATTTTTTCAAGGACTACCAAAGGCGTGGATTTTTTAAAAAATATTTTTTCAAGGACTACCAAAGGCGTGGATTTTTTTAAAAAATATTTTTTCAAGGACTACCAAAGGCGTGGATTTTTTAAAAAATATTTTTTCAAGGACTACCAAAGGCGTGGATTTTTTAAAAAATATTTTTCAAGGACTACTTAAGGCGTGGATTTTTTAAAAATATTTTTCAAGGACTACATAAGGCGTGGATTTTTTAAAAAATATTTTTCAAGGACTACCAAAGGCGTGGATTTTTTAAAAAATATTTTTCAAGGACTACCAAAGGCGTGGATTTTTTAAAAATATTTTTTCAAGGACTACCAAAGGCGTGGATTTTTTAAAAAATATTTTTTCAAGGACTACCAAGGGCGTGGATTTTTTAAAAAATATTTTTTCAAGGACTACCAAGGCGTGGATTTTTTAAAAATATTTTTTCAAGGACTACCAAGGCGTGGATTTTTTAAAAAATATTTTTTCAAGGACTACCAAAGGCGTGGATTTTTTAAAAAATATTTTTTCAAGGACTACCAAAGGCGTGGATTTTTTAAAAAAATATTTTTTCAAGGACTACCAAAGGCGTGGATTTTTTAAAAAATATTTTTTCAAGGACTACCAAAGGCGTGGATTTTTTAAAAAATATTTTTTCAAGGACTACCAAAGGCGTGGATTTTTTAAAAAAATATTTTTTCAAGGACTACCAAAGGCGTGGATTTTTAAAAAAATATTTTTTCAAGGACTACCAAAGGCGTGGATGTTTTAAAAAATATTTTTTCAAGGACTACCAAAGGCGTGGATTTTTTAAAAAATATTTTTTCAAGGACTACCAAAGGCGTGGATTTTTTAAGAATATTTTTTTTCGTTCGCGTTTTTATTTAAGAAAAATCTTTCCCCTCCTTTTTGCAGACTTTTCTGGCTGCTGACCCTCAGCCTGGCCGTCTTTGGTACCACCTATGTTTGCATTTTCCTCTCGGATCGTTTCAATGCCGGCAATCTGCAATCGATTGTCGACGACACCGGTGCCCCGGTCTATAAAATCCCCTTCCCCACCATCACCATTTGCAATGTGAATCGCCTGAATTGGCAACGCATCGATGAGGCCAAGGAACGTTTCTTGCCGGGCGTGACAGATAACGAAACGCTGAATCTCTTCGAATTGGTCATAGGACGCTATGATCGTATCGAATTCGCCTATTTCGATTTATTTGCCCCGCTGGAAAATCAAACCCTGCAGTTAGTGGCAAATGTGAATTTCTCGCTGGTCTATGAGTTTATGGCCTGGAACTGTGATGAGTTGCTGGAGGATTGCGTGTGGCGTCATCGTGAAATGAATTGCTGTGATATATTCCTGAAGCGGCGCAGCAAGAGTGGCATTTGTTGGAGTTTTAATAGCTTGGAGACGGAGGAGGGTAGGGAGAGGCAGAAAAATGATGCAAAATATCCTTGGCGTACGGGAAGTGCGGGTCCGCAAAGTGCCCTGACCGTTAAGGTGCTCATCAATCGGGAGAACCACTACAGCTCGGAGGTGGAGAAGGGGATTTTGGTGAGTTGGAGAGGGAGATATTTTTTTGAAATGGAATTTTAATTTTTCCGATTTTTAATATTTTTTAGGTTATGGTTTCGGAGCCCAAGGTCTGGCACCGGGAGCCATTTTTCATACCGGAAAACACGGACACCACGGTTGGCATAGATCCCACAATTTATTTCTATGACGAAAATACCAGGAGCTTGACATCGGCCCAGAGGCAGTGTGTGTTCCATGTGAGTATCAGGGGAATGTCCTTGAAAAAATATTTTTAAAAAAGTCCTGGAATCCTTAAAAAAATGTTTTTAACTAATTTTTGTTGATTTGAGGGGCCCTGAAAGAAAAATGCATTAAAAAATATTTTTTTTTCTGAAGGACGAACATCATCTCCATGACTTCAAGGTTTTGGAAGGTTTCGATTATATGATTGAGAATTGCCATGCTGAATGTCATCGAGGCTATTTGGAGAAGTACTGCAATTGCACCATGGATATCCTTTTTCCACCAGGTATTTTCGACCCCCTCCCCCTTTCATCTGAAAAAAAAAAAAAAAACTAAAATCATCGCTTTTTCCACAGGACAATACAAGCCCTGCCGCGTAACAGATTTGGTGTGCCTGGCACGTAACAATGGTAGGTGTACTCAGGCCAATAAAAAATGCTTATCTCCTCCTCCTCTTCTATTCCTGCTATAATTGATTTCCTCGCGCATTTCATCAATTTTCAGATTATTTCCGCTACACTCACCAAGAGGGCGCTGATGAATATGTTCGCCAAACCCACACCGGCATGAAGTGCAAATGCTTCAATAATTGCTATTCATTGCAGTACATGACCTATGTCCGACCGACATTTCTGCCACCGGATGTACGTGGCAATAAATCATATGTGGATTTGGATATCCACTTCCGATCGGAAACAATGATGGTTTATTGTACAAATTTGGTGTTTAGCTGGATTGATTTAATGGGTAAGTTGGAGGATGTTGAAATCGTTTTCTTATGGAAGGAATGGGAATTTTTAAAAATTATTTTTCCAAAGATAAACCAATGCGTTGATTTTTAAAAATTATTTTTCTGGACAAAAAACCTAGGCGTGGATTTTTAAAAATTATTTTTCTGGGCAAAAAACCTAGGCATGGATTTTTCAAAATTATTTTTCTGGGCAAAAAACTTAGGCATGGATTTTTAAAAATTAATTTTCTGGGTAAAAAAACTAAGCGTGTATTTTTAAAAATTATTTTTCTGGTCATAAAACCCAGGCGTGGATTTTTAAAAATTATTTTTTTCGGAGAAAACCATAGTCGTGGATTTTTAAAAATTACTTTTTTCGGAGAAAACCATAGGCGTGGATTTTTAAAAATTATTTTTCTGTGCAAAAACCTAGGCGTGGATTTTTAAAAATTATTTTTCTGTGCAAAAACCTAGTCGTGGATTTTTAAAAATTATTTTTTTCGGAGAAAACCATAGGCGTGGATTTTTAAAAATTATTTTTTTCGGAGAAAACCATAGGCGTGGATTTTTAAAAATTATTTTTTTCGGAGAAAACCATAGGCGTGGATTTTTAAAAATTATTTTTTTCGGAGAAAACCATAGGCGTGGATTTTTAAAAATTATTTTTTTCGGAGAAAACCATAGGCGTGGATTTTTAAAAATTATTTTTTTCGGAGAAAACCATAGGCGTGGATTTTTAAAAATTATTTTTTTCGGAGAAAACCATAGGCGTGGATTTTTAAAAATTATTTTTTTCGGAGAAAACCATAGGCGTGGATTTTTAAAAATTATTTTTTTCGGAGAAAACCATAGGCGTGGATTTTTAAAAATTATTTTTTTCGGTGAAAACCATAGGCGTGGATTTTTAAAATTATTTTTTTCGGAGAAAACCATAGGCGTGGATTTTTAAAAATTATTTTTTTCGGAGAAAACCATAGGCGTGGATTTTTAAAAATTATTTTTTTCGGAGAAAACCATAGGCGTGGATTTTTAAAAATTATTTTTTTCGGAGAAAACCATAGGCGTGGATTTTTAAAAATTATTTTTTTCGGAGAAAACCATAGGCGTGGATTTTTTAAAAATTATTTTTCTGGGCAAAAAACCTAGGCGTGGATTTTTTAAAAATTATTTTTCTGGGCAAAAAACCTAGGCGTGGATTTTTTAAAAATTATTTTTCTGGGCAAAAAACCTAGGCGTGGATTTTTAAAAATTATTTTTTTCGAAGAAAACTATTAAAACGCGAGGATTATAGGATTATAGAATTCGAGTTGATTTATTCTTCAATTTGTATGCGTAACAAATTATATGTGTTTCGTGCAAAGAATAGACAATGAATAAAATTTTCTTTCAATGACATATTCTCAATACAAAAAGCCAAAGCCTTCTTTATATAAGAATAGTAGTGGATTGCTTCGTTTCCACAACACCTCCCCTCGAAGTAAATACACTACTGTCCTTGATTATCTAAACCCAAGTTTTTCGAACAAAAGTTATGCTTGTTTCTGTTGAGTCCTTTTGTCAGCAAGTCAGCAGGCATATTCTCCGTTGAGAGATATTTAAGTGATATTTCTTTATTTTTGACACAATCGCGTACGAAATGTTGACGAATATCAATATGTTTTGTACGGGCGCTGTATCCGAAATTTTGTGCAAGTTTTTGAGCACTTTGACTGTCATTATACAGAATGACATCACCTGTATTCAAACCAATACTCTTCAAAATTTCTTTCAAGTAAAGAGCCTCTTTAGTTGCCTCCGTTATAGCAATATATTCAGCCTCTGTACTGGAAAGCGAAACCGTTCTCTGTTTTCGTGCTTCCCAACTAATTGCACCTCCAGCCAGTATAAATGCATAGCCAGAATATGAACGACGATCGGACATATTTCCACCCCAATCGGCGTCGACTAATCCAAATAAATATGTATTCGTTTTCTTGTATGAAAGCCCACAATCAAGAGTTCCTTTCAAATACCTCAGTATTCTTTTAACTGCTTTCCAATGTTCTTCGCTGTAGTTTGTATTGAACTGACTCATAAAATTTACCGCATATGCAATATCAGGCCGCGTTGTGACTGCTAAAAACGTTAATGCACCTATTAACTTCTGATATGGATACTTAGACATGGTTACTTTACACATTTTTGACGGTACTGCCAATTTGCAATTTGCTTCCATGGGCGTCGAGGAGGGTTTACAATCTGTCATACCAAAACGATCAAGTAACAATTCGGCGTACTTACGTTGAGACAGAAACACCTCATTTAAATCACAATTTTGTTCAAATGTTATCCCCAAACATTCCTTTACTTGACCAATATCCTTCATATCAAACGACTTGGATAGTGACAACTTTATGGAGTTTATCCATTTCGGATCATTGGAAGCCAACAATAAGTCGTCAACATATATGGAAATCAATAAAATCTTATTCCCTTCTCTTTTCGAGAATAAACACGGATCCTGCGCACATGGTTTCAGACCTAATGATTTCAATTCCGCTGTCAATTTGTAGTACCACATGAGACCAGATTGGCGCAAACCATATAAAGCTTTATTTAGCTTACAAACAGGATATTTCTTATTCTTCAAATCTTTAAGCCATCTGCAACCAATTTCTTTTGCCTCTTCGCTGCATTTCTTAAAAGATTTATCATCTTTCATTCTTGACAGCATTGGTTCTAGTTCATCGGGAACTTGCATGTATACGTTTTCATCTAACTCCATTTCCAGATTAAATTCTGCTGCTAAAGCTGCCAAAAGTCTAATTGACGATGATCGCGCAACTGGAGAGTAGGTTTCGTGGAAATCTTCACCGGGTCGTTGTGCATATCCTTTTGCCACTAATCGTACTTTTTTCTTCCCGTCTCCTTTTGTTCGAAATACCAATCGACTTCCCACAACAGTCCTTTCAGGCGGTTTCTCAACTATTTCCCAAGTATTGTTCTTAATTTGGGACATATATTCGTCTTCTATAGCCTTTTCCCATTCATTTGCATCTGGGCTTTTTAATGCTTCATCTATTGTTGTCGGATCACTTTGATTAGACAAATATGCGAACTCACACTCTTCGAACGTTTCATCCTCTGTAAGCCCATGCTGATCCGTTTCCTCATTATTTTGCTCTTTATGGAATAATTTTCTTGGTCTTCCCCTTTTTCCATCTCTTTCAAGTTTCGGACGTCCTCTGGATCTCTTTTGAGTTCGTGCAATTTCAATTATTGTTTCGTTTTCAACGTCACTTGACATACCTTCATTTGAAGTTTCCTCTTGTTGCTCGTATCCTGGAGTCTTATCTTCATACTCAATTTCAATTTCATCGCATGGCCTAGTTTCGTAGAAGCCATCATAGGACTTTCCAAATCCACTCTCATTTATAAATTTGACGTCTCTACTGATAATAACATCTCCTTTCCGCGGACACCACATACGATAGGCTTTTGACTCTGAGGAATAGCCCACAAAAACACACAATTCAGATCTTGATTCAAATTTAGATTTGGCCTTCTTATTTAAAACATAACCCTTGGAACCAAATACTTGCATGTGCATCAGGGTAGGTTTCTTATCTGTCCACACTTTGTACGGTATTTCTCCTGTAGCTGAAGTAACACATCGATTTCTAATATAACAGGCAGTATTTATAGCTTCGGCCCAAAATGATGACGGTGCACCAGCATGTTTCATCATACACCTGGCCATCTCCACAAGTGTTCTGTTTTTACGTTCTGCCATACCATTCTGTTGTGGCGTGTATGGGGTGCTAAGTCGTCGTTTTATGCCACATTTCTCCAAATATGTGTCGAATTCCCGATTACAGTATTCCTTACCGTTATCCGACTGAAGCGCCTTGATTCTACGACCAGTCAAATTTTCAGCATACGTTTTGAATTTCTGAAAAACTGAAAGTACTTCCGACTTGTGGCTTAGAAAATATACTTCGCACCAGCGAGATTTTTCATCAATAAAAGTTACAAAATATTTTGCACCACCATTCGACTCATTTCTCATCGGTCCGCAAACGTCACTATGTATTATTTCAAGCAAATCTGTACACGTTTTGTGTTCATTCTTTGGAAATTTTTCCCGCGTTTGCTTTTCACTGAGGCACACCTCACAGGGTGATAATTTTAGATCACTTCTGAATTTCAAACCATAAACTGCGTCACTCTTTGCCATTTCTTTTAAATCTCTTTCATTAATGTGGCCCATTTTATAATGCCACTCATCCAGTTCATTCTTAGGTTCAACAATATTCACAGAATTTTCCAGGTTTTGAATATAGTACAAGTTTCCGACTCTTTCAGCTGTTAAAATCACCTTATTGCCTTTGCCGATTACAACTGCATCGTTTTTGCGAAATCTTACCTCGTAACCTTTGTCTGTTATTTTTGACACAGACAGCAAGTTCGTTCTTAAATCGGTTACATAAAGAACGTCTTTTAATTCCAAATTTGTTTCCGAACCTCTATTATTTACTGAAACTTCAACGTTTCCGATTCCACTAATTTTTGTACAATTATTATTTGCCAAGTTCAAAGTCTGATCCACTGCCGACATATTTTTAAAATTGTCTTTATTGGCAGTCATATGCGATGTACAACCACTGTCCAAACACCATTTTGATTTCAAATCAGGACACAAACAAACTGTTTCCTTTGTCATCAATGACACATTCGGTTTTCTATTTTCTTCCACTTTTTGTGTACTATGAACATTCTTACCGGTTTTAGATTTACAGTTTTTCGCGAAATGTCCGACTTTTCCGCACTTAAAACATCCATTATTTTGCTTAGGTTTCGTTTGTCTATCTTTAGGTTGATATTTCTTAGCATAAAGGACATTGGACGCATCACTATTCTCTTTCGACTTTCTTGATTCAGATTCTTCTAAAATTTTAACACGCAAAACTTCTGGTTTCGGTAATTCATCGCGAGTCTCTAAAGCACATCGAAAAGTTTCGAACGATTCCGGAAGACTATACAATAGTAAAATTGCCAAGAGCTCGTCTCCTATTGCAACTCCGATTTCTTTTAATTTTGCCACGGCATCGAAAAAATCGTTTAAGTGATCACGAACTTTATCACTTTCGCGCATTCGAGACAATGCCACTCTTTTCAACAATGTTGCTTTTCGCGCAGGTCCTTTCGATTGATACGTAGACTCCAATCGCAACCAAATTTCTCTTGCACTTTCACATTCCGCTATTAACCCCAGTTCGGAGGGACTCATTGCCAGCATTATATCTGCCGCTGCCTTTTGGTCTTGCCTTTTCCAAGCAACTGCTGCAATTTCTTCTCTGGGGCATTCGCCATTTCCGTCGACATATCCCCACAAATCGTTTTTCACCAAAATAGCACGCATCTGCAGTTTCCATGTGTCGTAGTTTTCCGCGTTTAGCGGTTCTATACGTACCATACCAGCCATTTTCCAGTCGAACAAATCCTTTGATTCAAAATTCTAATCCTTTAAAATTATTGCAACTTAATAGATTTTGATTAATTCGCAGTTATTTTGCCTCTTCTGGGCCCATAACCTATTAAAACGCGAGGATTATAGGATTATAGAATTCGAGTTGATTTATTCTTCAATTGGCATGAGTAACAAATTATATGTGTTTCGTGCAAAGAATAGACAATGAATAAAATTTTCTTTCAATGACATATTCTCAATACAAAAAGCCAAAGCCTTCTTTATATAAGAATAGTAGTGGATTGCTTCGTTTCCACAACAAAAACCATAGGCGTGGATTTTTAAAAATTATTTTTTTCGAAGAAAACCATAGGCGTGGATTTTTAAAAATTATTTTTCTGGCCAAAAACCTAGGCGTGGATTTTTAAAAATTATTTTTTTCGGAGAAAATCATAGGCGTGGAACTTTAAAAATTATTTTTTTCGGAGAAAACCATAGGCGTGGAACTTTAAAAATTATTTTTTTCGGAGAAAACCATAGGCGTGGAATTTTAAAAATTATTTTTCTGTGGAAAAACCTTGGCGTGGATTTTTAAAAATTATTTTTTTCGGAGAAAACCATAGGCGTGGAATTTTAAAAATTATTTTTTTTCGGAGAAAACCATGTTGGAAAAACACTTTGTTTGAAAATACTTTGTTTTAATTTATTTCAACAAACATATTCTTCTTTGAAAAGCTTTGTGATTTTCTAGTTTGAAAATGTCAAACATTTTTATTTGTATAATTGTCTTGTTCTGAATTTCAATTTGTTAACAACAATTTGTTTCTTAATAAATATTCTATAAAATTGAATATCGTTGTGCGTTCCGCTTAAAAGGCAGATATATACGGGGAAATCTTTCCGATAATAAGAAGAGGAAAAACTATGTATTTCCCAATAGGTTATGGGCCCAGGGCGTTGTGGTCTATTTTAAGCGGAATTGGATTTTGTGGTTAACGCAAGAACATAGAAAAGAATTGCCATGGCGACGTCTCCAATGTTCCAGATTGAGAAGCTAGATGAACATAACTATGAGACATGGTCCGTGCAAATGCGCAGTGTGCTAATTCACACAGGATGCTGGAAACATGTAAATGGTGATGCGAAGAAAATCCCGAATTTGACTGCAGAACAACAACAAGCATGGGATGATGTTGATGAAAAGGCTCTTGCTTCTTTGACTCTTTGTGTGAAGCCTTCGCAGCTGAACTATATCAAGAATTGCAGTACGTCAAATGATGCCTGGGAAAAGCTAAAGGATGTGTATAAACATAGTGGTCCTATGCAAAAAGTGTCATTGTATAAGAAGCTATTAAATCTCAGCATGAAGGACAGCTCAAATATGTCTGAATATTTGAACAAATTCTCTAGTATTTCAGATCAATTGGCAGAAGCTGGTATACAAATCCAGGAGGAACTTTTGGTAATAATCCTATTGTCGAGTTTGGAAAAGGATTTTGACAATTTTGTAATTGCCATGGAAACAAGGGACAGTCTTCCTACGCTTATGGTTCTAAAACAGAAATTGCTGGAAGAATGGGATCGGCGAGAACAAAGTACAAATGGAAGCGTATCTACAAATCAGCAAGCATTCGGAGCTGTTGGTGTCAAGGCAAAAAAAAAAATGGTGGTAAGAAAGGTGATCGAAGAAATGAAAAGGGTGCATGTTTTGTTTGTGGTAAAAAAGGTCACTACGCTAACAAATGCAAGTTCAAAGATGGTGAACATAAATCATTCACAGTAATCGCTGTTGCAGCCGGAACGCAAACAGAAAATGATTTAATGCAATGGTGTGTCGACAGTGGAGCGACAAGCCATATGTGCTCCATGAAGAATTATTTTACAAGTCTTGAAGATTCAGAAGAGACCATTATGTTAGCAGACAAGAAAGTCATCCAAGCCAAAGGAAAAGGATTCGTCGAATTGCGAGTAAACGGATGCAAGATTAAACTGAAGAATGTAATCTATTGTCCTGAATTGAATGGAAACTTTATTTCCGTAAACAAGATGGTTGAAAATGGATGTTCGGTGAATTTTTTCAAAAATGGTGCTGTGATTACGGATGAAGGCCGTACACTTTTTAGAGCTGCCAGGAAAAATGATTTGTTCGTCTTCGATGCTCAACCTGTAAGTAACCAAATTTTTTCTATTAATACTTCCGATAGTCTATGGCATAGAAGATTTGGCCACCTAAATTATCAAAACCTGAAAGAGTTATCTTCTAAGAATTTGGTCAATGGCATGACATTCAATTCACACAGTGGCGAGAAATGTGATGTGTGCATGATTGGGAAAATCCACGCTGCATCTTTTCCCAAACAATCGGAGAGAAAATCAAAGGAACTGCTTGAAGTAATTCATTCCGACGTATGTGGTCCGATGAAAGTTGATTCTGTAGGTGGATCAAAGTACTTCGTGACATTTATTGATGATAAATCCCGCAGAATATTCACATATTTTATGAAGAAAAAGTCAGAAGTTTTCGAAAAGTTTAAGACATTCAAAGCCATGGTGGAGTTGCAAACTGGTTGCAAAATTAAAGCATTAAGAAGCGATAATGGTGGAGAATATCTTTCCAACGAATTTAACAAGTACCTTGAAACTAATGGAATTAAACGACAATTAACTGTTCCCTACACCCCACAACAAAATGGTGTAGCGGAGAGAGCAAATCGTACATTAGTTGAAATGGGACGTTGTCTTCTTATTGAATCAGGGCTTGATCAAAGATTGTGGGCCGAAGCGGTTGCCACTGCAACATATCTAAGAAATAGAAGTCCGTCAAAAAGTTTGGAAAATACTACTCCAATGGAGGTATGGTCTGGGCGGAAACCAAGTGTTAATCATTTGAGAGTTTTTGGTTCTAAAGCTGTTGCGCTGAACAAAAACGCAAGAGGAAAATTTCAAGAAAAAGGCGAGAAAATGGTCATGGTTGGATACTCATTAGTGTCTAAAGCCAATAGGCTCTACGATCCTAAATCTGAAAAAGTTATGGAAAGACGGGACGTCATTTTTGATGAAGATAAGGCATTAGAAAAATCACAAGAGCAAACACCAGAATTGTATTTTTATGTGCCACCTGAAAATTTTGAATCTCTGGAATCTACCGAAGTGGAAGAAACACAGAAAATTAATATAGAACTCAATGAGGAACATTCAAGTTCGGATGACAATTTTCAAGATACAGAAGATTTTTTCGGATTTACTTCTTCAGATGAGCAAGAAAATCCTGAACCTGCAACTGTTCAAAGAGGAAGAGGTAGACCAAAGATTATTAGAATTGGTAAACCTGGTCGACCCCGAAAAGAACATAACTTACTGAATAATGTGGTGGAGGATGGTATTCCTAAAACGTATAAAGAAGCAACATCCAGTAAATTATCTGCTAAATGGAAACAAGCCATGGAAAATGAAATGTTATCACACCATCAAAATAATACGTGGACAATGCAAGATCTTCCGCATGGATGTAAGGCAATCAATTGCAAATGGGTTTTTGCAATCAAGAAAAATAGGAAAGGACAGGTGGAGCGACATAAGGCACGGCTAGTCGCTAAAGGTTGTAGTCAGAAATTCGGCATAGACTACAATGAAACATTTTCGCCAGTGGTAAGATATTCCACTATTCGAATGTTACTAGCTTTAGCGGTAGAACACAAAATGCATTTAGATCAACTAGATGTAGTCACGGCGTATTTAAACGGAGAATTGCACGAAGAAATCT
The DNA here is from genome assembly GCF_030504385.1 of Musca domestica. NCBI lineage: Eukaryota > Metazoa > Arthropoda > Insecta > Diptera > Muscidae > Musca > Musca domestica. The sequence goes on from NW_026712209.1 coordinate 20,269, forward strand.
ATATGCGTCAGCCAGAAGGATTTATCGATGAAAAAAACAAAAATAAAGTTCTGCGCTTAAACAAATCCCTTTATGGCCTTAAACAAGCGGGTCGGGAATGGAACTTAACGCTAAATAACTTTCTGTGCAAGATAGGATTTCTCAGATGTGACAACGAACCTTGTATGTATAAATCAAATCGAAACGGTCATTTGATGTTAATAGCTGTCTATGTGGATGATTTAATAGTTGGATGTGAAAATGAAAACGAAATTTTGAAACTTAAGGAAGAAATTGCAACCAATTTCGATGTGACTGATAAAGGACTGTTAGAGCACTTCCTAGGAATGGAGTTTCATCGAGATGGAAAAACCGGTGAAATTAAAATATCTCAAACTAATTTCATAAACGAAATGTTAAAGGAGTACGGTATGGAGAATTGTAGACCAGTTTCAGTGCCACTGACTCCTGGTTTTCAAAGTAATTGTGAAGGTGAATGCAGGAAAATAGATCCCACCGAATACCAATCTTTGATCGGTTCCCTGCTTTACTTGGCTCTGACAACTCGCCCTGATATACTCCATTCAGTTACCAAGCTTTCGCAAAGAAATGCGGATCCACACTTAGAACATTGGACAGCAGCAAAACACATTCTAAGATATTTAAAAGGTACTAAAGATATGAAACTTCACTTTAGTTGTGGAAATGGCAAACTCATTGGTTACGCAGATGCTGATTGGGGAGGATGTACTGCAGATAGAAAGTCATATTCTGGATCAGTATTTTTTATTGGAAATTGTGTGATTTCTTGGGAATCCAAGAAACAAGATATTGTCGCTTTGAGCAGTACCGAAGCAGAGTATGTGTCAACTTCTAACGCATCGAAGGAAGCTGTATATTTAAGTCGATTACATCACGAACTGGGATTTCTGCAAGAAAACCGCGTTCCTATCAATGTCGACAATCAAGGTGCTTTGCAATTGGCATATAACCCGGTTCATCATAAACGGACAAAACATGTGGACATCAAATACCATCACATAAGAGATTTAATAAAATCAAATACAATAAAATTGGTTTATTGTCCAACGAATGATATGGTTGCCGACATATTTACAAAAAACCTAGCAAAGTCGAAACATCAAAAATTTGTCAGTCTAATCAATTTGAAGTAAATCAAAACGGGAAGAATATGCATGTTGTGGTGGAGTGTTGGAAAAACACTTTGTTTGAAAATACTTTGTTTTAATTTATTTCAACAAACATATCCTTCTTTGAAAAGCTTTGTGATTTTCTAGTTTGAAAATGTCAAACAATTTAATTGTATAATTGTCTTGTTCTGAATTTCAATTTGTTAACAACAATTTGTTTCTTAATAAATATTCTATAAAATTGAATATCGTTGTGCGTTCCGCTTAAAAGGCAGATATATACGGGGAAATCTTTCCGATAATAAGAAGAGGAAAAACTATATATTTCCCAATAAACCATAGGCGTGGAATTTTAAAAATTATTTTTCTGTGGAAAAACCTAGGCGTGGATTTTTAAAAATTATTTTTTTCGCGGAAAAACTTAGGCCTGGATTTTTAAAAATTATTTTTCTGGGCAAAAACCTAGGCGTGGATTTTTAAAAATTATTTTTCTGTGGAAAAACCTAGGCGTGGATTTTTAAAAATTATTTTTCAGTGGAAAAACCTAGGCGTGGATTTTTAAAAATTATTTTTTTCGGAGAAAACCATAGGCGTGGAATTTTAAAAATTATTTTTTTCGGAGAAAACCATAGGCGTGGAATTTTAAAAATTATTTTTTTCGGAGAAAACCATAGGCGTGGATTTTTAAAAATAATTTTTTCTGACAATAAACCAGGCTTGGATTTTAAAATATTTTTTTCTGACAATAAACCTAGGCTTGGATTTTAAAAATAATTTTTTCTGACAATAAGCCTAGACGTGGATTTTTAAAAATACTTTTTTCTGACAATAAGCCTAGACGTGGATTTTTAAAAATAATTTTATCTGAAAATAAACCTAGGGGTGGATTTTTAAAAATTATTTTTCTTTAAGTTTTTCCTATTATTTCTTATTTTACTAATTTTCTCTTTTTTTCAGTTGCCTTTGGCGGCATTGCGGGTCTTTTCATGGGCTGCTCGCTAATCAGTGCCGTGGAAGTCTTCTATTTTCTCTTCATTCAAATACCCACATTTGCCTATCGGGAATATCAGGCCAGGCAGGAATTGCGCCGGAATGAAGCCCAACAGCAGTTCAATCAGAATATTATGCAAAGCAGTAACAATAACGGCAGCAGCAACAACAACATCACAAATATTTATAGGAGACCATCGGATTATTATGAGGCGGATCGGAAACTTTTTGCAAAAAATCGCATATCCATTGTGGAGAATATGAATAAAAATTATATAAACTCACACTATTTGTCAAATAATAAAAATAATCAATATTGAAAAAATTCGAAAAAAATATCGAAAATTATTTTTTAGGTTGAGGGATTTTTAATGTGGGGAGGGGAAAGGGGGGGGGGTCTACCTGAGTTGACTAAATTTTCCAATCTAAAAACACATTTATTTTATATCCGGCATTTGTCTCCCTAATTTTATATCTCAATACGTAAAAGGTCCTTTATTAACCTTCAATTCGTCCCGGAGGTCCTTCAATCTCCTCCAAAGTGCGAAGCCAATTTATTTACTGCTCCTTGTGGAAAGTGTAAAAATAAAACAAATTGCTGTCAATTTGTCACTTAACTTCAACTAGTTGCCGCTTTTCGTCCGTCTGTGACTTCTCAATTTTTCTTTTTGCCACTTCTAGCTGTCTTGGCAGTGCTCTGTGACGGATGTCTTTATATCGGTCAAAGACTAACTGACTTTTGGGGTGGATGGGTGGTGTTGCCTGCTCTCTTATATCAAAAATATATAATAGAATCTCTGATGGCAGCAGAACCTTCAACAAAAAAAGTTGACAACTCAGTGTCTGAGGTTCACAGTTCAGTTCAATTTTCCTTGTTGGTCCTTGTTGTCCTGACTTTGTTATGCTTGTTAATAAAAATGAATACTTGTTGTTGCCCCTTCCCTCCTCTCATGCTCTGACACATTCCTTGTCTTGTCTTGTCTTCAGGGCCTACCGACATGCTTGTCTCATAAAACTTAATCAAAATTAAAGTTAACTTACTGCCCGACCTCCCCCCACACCCTGGAGACTACTTATAATGAACAGAAAATATTTACTGGCATAAATTTCATACCATTTTTGGAGAAGAGAAATGAAAAATTTAACTTTTAATGTTACAACATTTTGATATAAATGGGCAGGAGGAGAAGATAAGAGAGGGAAGAATTTTTAACGTATGAATAATGGCTTTGCAGATGTAAATAATAATAGTCATACGCACTATAGGATAACGAGATGATATAAATCATACGCAGAGTGGAACAGTACAAAAACTCAAGAAGAGGATGGAAAATGACCAGAAAAATAATTTTTAAAAATCCACGCCTATGTTTTTCCCCCAGAAAAACAATTTTTAAAAATCCAGGCCTAGGTTTTTCCCCGAAAAAAATAATTTTTAAAAATCGACGCCTAGGTTTTTCCCCGAAAAAAAATAATTTTTAAAAATCCAGGCATAGGTTTTTCCCCCAGAAAAACAATTTTTAAAAATCCAGGCCTAGGTTTTTCCCCCGAAAAAAATAATTTCTAAAAATCCACGCCTAGGTTTTTCCCCGAAAAAAATAATTTTTAAAAATCCACGCCTAGGTTTTTCCCCGAAAAAATAATTTTTAAAATAGGTTTATTGCCCAGAAAAATAATTTTTAAAAATCCACGCCCAAGGTTTTCGCTGAAAAAAATAATTTTAAAAAATCCACGCCCAGGGTTTTCGCTGAAAAAAATAATTTTTAAAAATCCACGCCCAGGGTTTTTGCCCAGAAAAATATTTTTAAAAATCCACGCCTAGGTTTTTGCCCAGAAAAATATTTTTAAAAATCTACGCCTAGGTTTTTCCCCGAAAAAAAAAACAATTTTTAAAAATGCACGCCTAGGCTTTTTGCCCAGTAAAATAATTTTTAAAAATCCATGCCTAGGTTTTTCCCCGAAAGAAATAATTTTTTAAAAATCCACGCTTAGGTTTTTCTCCGAAAAAAATATTTTTTAAAAATCCACGCCTTGGTTTTCCCTGTAAGAAATAATTTTTAGAAATCCACGCGAAGGTTTTTTGCCTAGAAAAATAATTTTTAAAAATCCACGCCTAGGTTTTTTGCAAGAAAAATAATTTCCAAAAATCCACGCCTAGGTTTTTTGCCAGAAAAATAATTTTTAAAAATCCACGCCTAGGTTTTTTGCCAGAAAAATAATTTTTAAAAATCCACGCCTAGATTTTTCCCCGAAAAAATAATTTTTAAAAATCCACGCCAAGGTTTTTTGCCCAGAAAAATAATTTTTAAAAATCCACACCTAGGTTTTTTGCCCAGAAAAATAATTTTTAAAAATCCACGCGAAGGTTTTTTGCCTAGAAAAATAATTTTTAAAAATCCACGCCTAGGTTTTTTGCCCAGAAAAATAATTTTTAAAAATCCACGCCTAGGTTTTTTGCCCAGAAAAATAATTTTTAAAAATCCACGCCTAGGTTTTTTGACCAGAAAAATAATTTTTAAAAATCCACGCCTAGGTTTTTTGCCCAGAAAAATAATTTTTAAAAATCCACGCCTAGGTTTTTTGCCCAGAAAAATAATTTTTAAAAATCCACGCCTAGGTTTTTTGCCCAGAAAAATAATTTTTAAAAATCCACGCCTAGGTTTTTTGCCCAGAAAAATAATTTTTAAAAATCCAAGTCTAGGTTTTTCCTCCAGAAAAATAATTTTTAAAAATCCATGCCTAGGCTTATTTGTGGAAAAAATAATTTTTAAAAATCCATGCCTAGGCTTATTTGTGGAAAAAATAATTTTTAAAAATCTACGCCTAGGTTTGTCCCTAGAAAAATATTTTACAAAAATCCATGCCTTGTTTTATCCCCGAAAGAAATATTTTAAATTATTTAATCTGATCCCTAATAGTCCTTTTAACAATTTAACAAATAGAAAACTATTTGCAACAAATTTAGCCGACTTTGATTATTATTATCTGACAACAATTGCGAAAACTTTTCCTGTTCAAAGATATTACATGTATGAATTTTACACACACATCTTCAGTTCCGCCATTAAATCCCCGTGAAAGAACGACTCGTTACGCCACGATAAGAGATACCGGCAAACTGGCAGGCATTTTCCAAACACATAAACGTCAAAGCGCCATTACGACGAGCATTGATTGTGTGTAGCCATTATTGCGCAAAGCGACTTTAGTCACATAAAGTGAGTTTTAATGTTTTGACATTTATTCCACCAGTCAGTGCACCTCCCAGGAGCTGGATAGCTCCCAACAGCTAACAAACAAGTGAGACTTAGCTTCCACAAAGACGACGCAATAAAGAAGAAGATCTTTCACGATTGTTAAAAAGTTTTCAACACAAAACGTATTGTCGTCATCACGTACACATGTTAAAGTTACGCCATAGTCTTCGAGTTATTGTGAACGGAAGTAATCATATTAGTTTGGCTCATGTTTTTTGTATTAAAGAGCGAACAACAGGAAAACAAAGAAAAGAAGCTAAAATTTTAAGCCTCAATGAGAATAGAAAAGAATTTCAAATGGGAATAGGTGGCGTATACGTTGTGTCAGTAGTCATACGCCCTATGTGGCATTAGACAAAAATATAAAGAAATAACCAAAAAAATTAGAAAAATCCTTAAAAAAATTTCTTAAAAAATCCACGCCTTTGGTACCGCCTTGAAAAAAATATTTTAAAAAATCCACGCCTTTGGTACCGCCTTGAAAAAAATATTTTAAAAAATCCACGCCTTTGGTACCGCCTTGAAAAAAATATTTTAAAAAATCCACGCCTTTGGTACCGCCTTGAAAAAAATATTTTAAAAAATCCACGCCTTTGGTACCGCCTTGAAAAAAATATTTTAAAAAATCCACGCCTTTGGTGGTACTTGCTTGAAAAAAATATTTTAAAAAATCCACGCCTTTGGTACCGCCTTGAAAAAAATATTTTAAAAAATCCACGCCTTTGGTGGTACTTGCTTGAAAAAAATATTTTAAAAAATCCACGCCTTTGGTACCGCCTTAAAAAAAATATTTTAAAAAATCCATGCCTTTGGTACCGCCTTAAAAAAAATATTTTAAAAAATCCACGCCTTTGGTACCGCCTTGAAAAAAATATTTTAAAAAATCCACGCCTTTGGTACCGCCTTGAAAAAAATATTTTAAAAAATCCACGCCTTTGGTACCGCCTTGAAAAAAATATTTTAAAAAATCCACGCCTCTGGTACCGCCTTGAAAAAAATATTTTAAAAAATCCACGCCTTTGGTACCGCCTTGAAAAAAATATTTTAAAAAATCCACGCCTTTGGTACCGCCTTGAAAAAAATATTTTAAAAAATCCACGCCTTTGGTACCGCCTTGAAAAAAATATTTTAAAAAATCCACGCCTTTGGTACCGCCTTGAAAAAAATATTTTAAAAAATCCACGCCTTTGGTACCGCCTTGAAAAAAATATTTTAAAAAATCCACGCCTTTGTAAACCTTGAAAAAATATTTTAAAAAATCCACGCCTTGGTTAGTCGTTGAAAAAAAGTATTTAAAAAAACGCCTAGGTTAGTCCCTAAAAAAATATTTTAAAAAATCCACGCCTTGGTTAATCCTTAAAAAATATTTAAAAAAAATCCAGCCTCCTTAAAAATATTAAAGTATAGGTTAGATGCCCCTGTAATTTTAATATACCCCCTTTATGGGCGTATGAATGATGTTAATATTCATACGCCCCAGGCCTCCCCTGTTTTCTTAATGGGAATATATTTAAGCATGTTCATATGTTTTGGTTAAAAAAAAGGGCATAGGGCAAACCTTTCAACCGAATATAAATAAATAAACAAATGTTCAAATTTGCATATATTTGTTAGATTTCAAACCTCAGCGACGCATCTCAAGCAAGAAGTTATTCGAAAGGAAACGAAGGAAACCAAGAAAAACAAAACAGGAAACCTCAACAAAAAAAGGTAGACTCAGCAATCAAAGGCAATGATTTAAGCAGCCAAAAAAAAGAAATAAACCCAACCATTGAGTTAAACTGTTAAAAGCCATCAAGGCAGGATTTTTTCTCCATGGATGTTGTTTTAGGACCCAAAATCAGACATGGAAAAAAATCCGCCACTAAGTGTGTGATTATGTGTGTAAGGGTGCCTGTGTGTGTCGGTGAGGTGTTTACTTTTCACGTGCCTTGTTAATGGCAACGTTTGCGAAACAACAGCAGAGTTTTGATTTCACGAAATCGCCCTGAAATCTGGAAAGGGGGGTAGTTTGTGTTTTTCATTCCCCTACTTTTTATTTCAAACGAAACCTGAGATTTTCTTTACTTGGGTGTGTGCGGGGGTCTTTGTACATCTTTAAGTAAAATATTTCCCCCCTTGTTTTTTTGTTGTTTCTTCATTAAACCAAGGTAGTCAATTGCAGCCAAACGCACACACACATAAGGCGCCCTGCCATATAAAAAAGCCATATACAATCATGAATTTTTAATATAATTTTGCAGTACATTATTTGCCCATCCTTTCTGACACCAAATGCCGTCAACTTTTTACGAGGGCCAGACGGCATTCGTATGTGTGTGTGAGTGTATTTTTCCATACATTTAGTTGACTTCACGATTGTCCCCTTCAGAATCAGAGGCACATGGGTTCCAAGCAAAAAAATTTTTTTAGAAAATATTTTTAAAACTTTTTTTGTAAGAATCACCAGAGGCGTGGAATTTCTAAAATATTTTTTTCAAGGACTACATAAGGCGTGGATTTTTTAAATATTTTTTCAAAGACTAAACAAGGCGTGGATTTTTTAAAATATTTTTTTCAAGGACTACACAAGGCGTGGATTTTTTAAAATATTTTTTTCAAGGACTACCAAAGGCGTTGATTTTTTTAAATATCTTTTTCAAGGACTACACAAGGCGTGGATTTTTTAAAATATTTTTTCAAGTACCACCAAAGCCGTGGATTTTTTAAAATATTTTTTCAAGTACCACCAAAGGCGTAGATTTTTTAAAATATCTTTTTCAAAGACTATCACAGGCGTGGGTTTTTTAAAATATTTTTTTCAAGGACTATCACAGGCGTGGGTTTTTTAAAATATTTTTTTCAAAGATTATCACAGGCGTGGGTTTTTTAAAATATTTTTTTTAAGGACTATCACAGGCGTGGGTTTTTTAAAATATTTTTTTCAAAGACTATCACAGGCGTGGGTTTTTTAAAATATTTTTTTCAAGGACTATCACAGGCGTGGGTTTTTTAAAATATTTTTTTCAAGGACTATCACAGGCGTGGGTTTTTTAAAATATTTTTTTCAAAGATTATCACAGGCGTGGGTTTTTTAAAATATTTTTTTCAAGGACTATCACAGGCGTGGGTTTTTTAAAATATTTTTTTCAAAGACCTTCAAAGGCGTTGATTTTTTAAAATATTTTTTTCAAGGACCAACCAAGGCGTGGATTTTTTAAAATATTTTTTTCAAGGACCAACCAAGGCGTGGATTTTTTAAAATATTTTTTTTCAAGGACTAACCAAAGGCGTGGATGTTTTAAAAAAAAATTTCAAGGACTTACCAAGGCGTGGATTTTTTAAAATAATTTTTTCAAGGCTGTACCAAAGCCGTGGATTTTTTTTAAATATTTTTTTCTAGGACTACCCAAGGCGTGGATTTTTTAAAATATTTTTTTCAAGGCGGTACCAAAGGCGTGGATTTTTTAAAATATTTTTTTCAAGGACTACCAAAGGCGTGAATTTTTTTAAAATATTTTTTTCAAGGACTACCAAAGGCGTGGATTTTTTAAAATAATTTTTTCAAGGACTACCAAAGGCGTGAATTCTTTAAAATAATTTTTTCAAGGACTACCAAAGGCGTGGATTTTTTAAAATAATTTTTTCGAGGACTACCAAAGGCGTGAATTTTTTAAAATAATTTTTTCAAGATCCAACAGTGGCATGGATATTTAAAAATATTTTTTTTTAAGATCCACCAGAGTCGTGGATATTTCGCTTTTTTATCAAGAATATCCGGAGGCGTGGATAATTATATTTTTAAAAATCTCTGGAGGCGTGGATAAATATATTTTTAAAAATCTCTGGAGGCGTGGATAATTTATTTTTTTAAAAATCTCCGCAGGCTTGGATTATTATTTTTTTAAGAATCTCCGGAGGCGTGGATAAGTAAGCAAAGGCATGCATACGTTAAAAATATTTTTTTCAAGAATCGCAAGAGGCGTATATATTAAAATATATTTTTTCAGAGGCGTGTATATTTAAAAAAATATATATTTTTGTAGAGGCGTGGATTTTTTAGAAATATTTTTTTCAGAGGCGTGGATATTTGAAAAATATTTTTTTCCAGAGGCGTGGATATTTTAAATTTGTGATATTTTTAAAATATTTTTTTCAGAGGCTTTTTCTTAAGAATGTAGTTTCCAGAGGCGTGGATATTTAAAAATATTTTTTTCCAGAGGCGTGGATATTTTAAATTTGTGATATTTTTAAAATATTTTTTTCAGAGGCTTTTTCTTAAGAATGTAGTTTCCAGAGGCGTGGATATTTAAAAATATTTTTTCAAATGCGTGATATCTTTAAATATTTTTTCAAAGGCGTAATATTTTTCCCAGGAGTGGAAATTTTAAAAGATATTATTTTATTTTAAAAATATTTCTTTTTATTTTTAAAATATATTTTAATTTGAAAATATTTTTTTATTTAATTTTTTTATATTTAAATATTTTTTTTAAACATATTTTTCATTTTAAAAATATTTTTTGTATTTTTAAAATATTTTTAATTTTCAAAATATTAGTCTAAAATGTTTTTCAAGAATCCCCAGATGAGTGGAAGTTTTAAAAGTATTTTTTAGAGGCGTGTATATTTAAAAAATATTTTTCCAGGGGCGTAGATATGTTAAAAATATTTTTTTCCAGAGCCGTGGATATTTTAAAAATATTTTTTCAGAGGCGTGGATATTTAAAAAATATTTTTTTCAGAGGCGTGGATATTTTAGAAATATTTTTTTCCAGAGGCGTGGATATTTAAAAACTATTTTTTCCAGAGGAGTGGACATTTTAAAATATTATTTCCAGAGGCGTGGATATTTAAAAATATTTTTTCAGAAGCGTGTATATTTTAAAAATATTTTTTCAGAGGCGTGGATATTTAAAAACTATTTTTTCCAGAGGCTTGGATATTTTAGAAATATTTTTTTCCAGAGGCGTGGATATTTTAGAAATATTTTTTTCCAGAGGTGTGGATATTTTAAAAACATTTTTTTAAATTCGTGATATATTTAAAATATTTATTTCAGAGGCTTTTTCTTAAGAATGTGGTTTCCAGAGGCGTGGATATTTAAAAATATTTTTTCAAAAGCGTGGATATTTTAAACTATTTTTTCCAGAGGCGTGGATATTTAAAACTATTTTTTCCAGAGGCGTGGATATTTAAAACTATTTTTTCCAGAGGCGTGGATATTTAAAACTATTTTTTCTAGAGGCGTGGATATTTAAAACTATTTTTGCAGAGGCGAGGATAATTAAGAATATTTTTCAGAGGAAATATTTTAAAATTATTTCTTAAGAGGCGAAAATATTTTAAGAATATTTTTTCAGAGGCGTGGATATTTAAAAAAATGTTTTTTCAGAGGCGTGGATACTTTAAAAATATCTTTTCCAGAGGCGTGGTATTTTTAAAAGTATTTTTTCAGAGACTTGGATATTTAAAAAAAACATTTTTTTCCACAGGCGTAAATGTTTTAAAAATATTTTTTGAGGATAATTCAAACATATTTTTTCAGATGCTTGGATATTTTAAAAAACATTTTTTCCAGTGGCGTGGACATTTTAAAAAATATTTTTTCCAGAGGCGTGGAGATTTTGAAAATATTTTTTTCAGAAACCTGAATTTTTTAAAAATATTTTTTTCAGAGGCGTGGATGTTTTAAAAATATTTTTTCCAGAGGCGTGAATATTTTAAACATATTTTTTCAGAGGCGTGCATATTATAAAAATATTTTTTTCAAAGGAGTGTACATTTTAGAGGTGTGGATAATTTAAAAATATTTTTTTTTTTTTTTTTTTGAGACGCGTGGATGTTTTAAAAATATCTTTTCCAGAGGCGTGGATATTTAACAATAATTTTTTATTTTAAAATTATTTTTTTTTTTTTAATTTAAAATACTTTTTATTTTGAAAATATTTTCTTTTTATTTTTAAAATATTTCTATTTTTAAAATATTTTTTTTTTTTTTTTTGAAAATATTTTTATTTATGAAATATTTTTTATTTTAAAAAATTTACTTTTTACACCACTGTCCTACAACAACTAAGCACACACGTTAAATATCCAGGATCAAGAAAACAAAAAAAAAACGTGAAAAGGGTATTTTCTTTTTTCGCTCACCTTTGTGGCTGTTGTTATTATTGTTTTGATGTTTTGTTGTTGTTTTTGTTTTCCTTTACCATTTCATTTTTTGTTGCTACAGCATATCCTGCCCCAAGCGATAATAATACCGTTGATGATGCTGATGGCAATGGCCATTGCAAATGGCTGCGGATTTGGCGATGGCAGTGGCAATGGCTTTATTAAAATTCACAACATATGCTGTCGGATAATGCCAGAGCTCAGCACGGAAGGAGGACTGCTCAAATCCATATCGAATACACCTTAACCGCAACTCTGCCACATGATAAGCAGGGAAGAAGAAGAAGAGGAAGAAAAAAATGAAAAATGCTCCGAAAGCAATATCCCTTCAAAACAAGACAAAAAAACGGCAAAGTTTTCCAATCCTCCAAATCATCTAAAATTTCGTGCTGAATTGTAGATGAAATCACAGAAAAATATCCTGAATGAAGCTCAAAATATTAGTAATGCACGATTGCCCTCCCAGTTGAAGAAATCAATTTTTTGGTGGCACTGACGAGCACCGGGATGATGATGAAGCGAGGGAAACAAGCAGACTTTTTCATTACTAACCCTAGATTAGGATCAACGATTTTGGGGTTTGAGGAACTTGGAAAATGATATGTCATGCAGTAGTTTAAATGGGTACCTACCCCCAGCACACTCACACACATGCGTACATTCATACATGTCATCGTACGTGTCCAAAGATAATATGGAATTGTGCTGATATGAATATTTAATTGGAAATTGGAAAAAAATGGGGGAGGGGGAGATTTTCAATTTCCAAAAATTGGAATTGATTTAATTTTTTTTTTCGTTGGCAAAGCGAAAATTGAATATTTGTTTAAGCGATATCCTTATGAATTTATAAGCAGGATAATTCGTATAATTGCAGGGAGGAGAGGGAGTGGTAAAACTGATGGAGAAGAGATTTTTCAGGCATTTGGAGTCCTTTTTGAATCCCCGAACAATTTCCTTAAAAAACTAAAATATTTGTTAAAATTTTACGTCAAATAACTTTTTTCTTTCTTTGAAAATTTCTTTAAAAAAATCCACGGTAAGCGAGTTTTTTCATTTCATTCACGACGAGAGTACTTTTTAATCCCTTGAAATTGCTTTCATAAATCCAGGTTGAAAGTCGATAAAAGCCCTAAAAATTAAAGGTCCTTTAAGTTCCGTTGAAAATTTCTTTAAAAAACCCCAAATTAAAGTCCTTTTTGTATCCATGGATATATCTTCCAAAATTAATTTTGAAACCCATTTTTAGTATTTTTGTGATTTTTAAAGTATTAAAAAATCCGCGTCAAATGGAGATATTTTAAAAAATATTTTTTCAAGATATTCGAGAAATTGTATTTTTCAGGAATCACCAGAGGCGCGGGTATTTCAAAAATATTTTTTTCAAGAATGACCAGATATTTTAAAAATATTTTTTTAAGAATTACCAGAGGCGTGGATATTTTAAAAAATTTTATTCACTAATAATCAGAGGCGCAGATATTTTAAAAATATATTTTTTCAGGAATCACGAGAGTCGTGGTTATTTAACAATTTTTTCAGGAATCACCAGAGGCATGAATATTTTCACAATCACCAGAGGCGTGGATATTTTATAAATATTTTTTTTTTCAGAAATCACCAGAGGCGTGGATATTTTAAAAATATTTTTTTCAAGACTCATCAGAGCCGTGACTATTTTAAAAAAATATTTTTTCAGGAATTACCAGAAGCGTAGATATTTTAAAAATATTTTTTCAGAAATAATCAGTTCGTAGATTGTTTAAAAATATTTGTTTCAGGAATCGCCAGAGGCGTGGATATTTTAAAAATATTTTTTTAGGTATCACAAGAAGCGTAAATATTTTAAAAATATTTTTTCAGGAATCACCAGAGGCGTGGATATTTTAAAAATATTTTTTCAAGAATCACCAGAGGCGTAGGTACTTTAAAAATACTTTTTCAGGAATTGAGAGAGGCGTAGACATTTTAAAAATGATATTGTCAAGAATCACCATTGGGTCCAGAGGCGTGGGTTATTAGAAATATATTTTCCAACTCTAAAAGATGCATGGATATTTTAAAAATATTTTTGCAGGAATCATCAGAGGCGTAGATATTTTAAAATTATTTTTTCAAAAATAACCAGGGGCGTAAATATTTTAAATTTTAATTTAATTTTAAATTTAAATTTTAATTTTTTTCAAGAGTCACCGGAGGCGTCGATATTTAAAAGTATTTCAAAAATATATTTTTTTCAAGAATCACCTGAGGCGTGGGTTATTAGAAATATATTTTCCAACTCTAAAAGAGGCATGGATATTTTAAAAATATTTTTGCAGGAATCATCAGAGGCGTAGATATTTTAAAATTATTTTTTCAAAAATAACCAGGGGCGTAAATATTTTAAATTTTAATTTAATTTTAAATTTAAATTTTTTTCAAGAGTCAACAGAGGCGCCGATATTTAAAAATATTTCAAAAATATATTTTTTTTTCAAGAATCACCTGAGGCGTAGATATTATAAAAATATTTTTTCAGGAATTACTAGAGACGTAAATATTTTAAAAATATTTATATTTTAAAAATATTTTTGTCAAGAATCACCAGAGGCGTTGATATTTTAAAAATATTTTTTTCAGGAAGCACCAGAGGCGTACATATTTGAAAAATATTTTTTCAGGAAGCACCAGAAGCGTAGATGTTTAAATTTTTTTCTAGGAATCACCAGAGGCGTGGATATTTAAAAATATTATTTTCAATAGTCTCCAGAGGCGTAAATATTTTAAAAATGTTTTTTTTAAGAATTACCAGGACGTAGATATTTAAAAAATAATTTTTCAGTAATTACCAGAGGCGTAGATATTTAAAAAATAATTTTTCAGTAATTACCAGAGGCGTAGATGTTTAAATATATTTTTTTAAGGAATCATCAGAGGTGTAGATATTTAAAAAAAATCTTTACAAGAATTACCAGAGCGTGGATATTTTAAAAATATTTTTTTCAAGAGTCACCAGAGGCGTGGATTTTTTTAAAAATATTTTTTTCAAGAGTCACCGGATGCGTGGATATTTTTAAAAATATTTTTTTCAGGAAGCACCACAAGCGCAGATATTTAAAAAATATTTTTTCAGGAATCACCAGAGGTTTAGTTATTTTAAAAATATTTCTTTCAGGAATCATCAGAGGTTTAGATATCTTAAAAATATTTTTTCCAAGAGTTATCAGAGGCATGGATATTTTAAAAATATTTTTTCAAGAGTCACCAGACGCGTAAATATTATAAAACAAATTGGTATCCTTAAAGTCAATTTGGTATGCTTGGAAAATTCTTTAAAAAATCCAGTCTTTTATTCCTTGGAAAATTCTTTAAAAATACGTGGATGTCCCTCTGGTATCCTTGAAAATTTCGTTAAATAATCCACGCGTTTATTCCTTGGAGTTTTATTTAATAATCCACGTTGGATGTACCTGGCAACCTTGAAAACAAACTTCTGGTATCCTTGAAAAATTCTTTAAAGAATCCACGTTGGGTGTCCCTCTGGTATCTTTGAAAAATTCTTTAAGGATCCACATTGGATGTCCCTCTGATATCCTTAAAAAATTCTTTAAAGACGTTCATTGGTCCTTGAAAAAATTCTCTAAAAAATCCACGTTGGATGTCCCTCTGGTATCCTTGAATCTTTAAAAATTATGTCGGGAGTCCATTTGGTATCCTTGGAAAATTCTTTAAAAAGTTACGTCAGAAATCCTTTTGGTATCCTTGGAAAATTCTTTAAAAAAATACGTTGGAAGTCCACTTGGTTTTTAAAAATTTACGTCGGAAGTCCCTTTGGCATACTTTTTAAGTTTACGTCGGTATCCTTGGAAAATATTCTTTAAAAAATCCTTAAAAAAATATTCTTTACAAATCCTTGAAAAACTATTTTTTAAAAAATCCACCCCTTGTGAAGGACCTTGAGAAAACATTTTTTAAAAAATCCACCCTTGTGAAGGACCTTGAAAAAATATTTTTTAAACAATCCACCCCTTGTGAAGGGCCTTGAAAAAATATTTTTTAAAAAATCCACGCCTGTGAAGGTCCTTGAAAAAATATTCATTAAAAAATTCACGCCTGTGTTTGGTCCTTGAAACAAATATTCTTTAAAAAACCCACGTTTTTGTGTTCCCTGGAAAAAAATCCACGTTTATTGGTCCTTGAAAAAATATTCTTTAAAAAATCCACGCCTGTGTTTAATCCTTGAAAAAATATTCTTTAAAAAATCCACGCCTGTGTTTGGTCCTTGAAAAAATATTCTTTAAAAAAATCCACGCCAGTGTTTGGTCCTTGAAAAAATATTATTTAAAAAAGCCACGCCTGTGTTAGATGCTTGAAAAAATATTCTTTAAAAAAATCCACGCCAGTGTTTGGTCCTTGAAAAAATATTATTTAAAAAAGCCACGCCTGTGTTAGATGCTTGAAAAAATATTCTTTAAAAAAGCCACGCCTGTGTTTGGTCCTTGAAAAAAAAATTCTTTAAAAAATCCACGTTTATTGGTCCTTGAAAAAATATTCTTTATTGGTCCTTGAAAATATATTCTTTAAAAACTCTACGTTTATTGGTCCTTAAAAAAATATTTTTTAAAAAATCCACGTTTGGTTGGTTCTTGAAAAAATATTTTTTAAAAAATCCACGTTTAGTTGGTCCTTGAAAAAAATATTTTTTATAAAATCCACGTTTAATTGGTCCTTGAAAAAATATTTTTTAAAAAATCTACGTTTGGTTGGTCCTTGAAAAAATATTTTTTAAAAAATCCACGTTTGGTTGGTCCTTGAAAAAATATTTTTTAAAAAATCCACGTTTAGTTGGTCCTTGAAAAAAATATTTTTTATAAAATCCACGTTTAATTGGTCCTTGAAAAAATATTTTTTAAAAAATCTACGTTTGGTTGGTCCTTGAAAAAATATTTTTTAAAAAATCCACGTTTGGTTGGTCCTTGAAAAAATATTTTTTAAAAAATCCACGTTTGGTTGGTCCTTGAAAAAAATATTTTCTATAAAATCCACGTTTAATTGGTCCTTGAAAAAAATATTTTTTAAAAAATCTACGTTTGGTTGGTCCTTGAAAAAATATTTTTTAAAAAATCCACGTTTGGTTGGTCCTTGGAAAAAATTATTTAAAAAATCCACGTTTATTGGTCCTTGGAAAAAATTCTTTAAAAAATCCACGCCTGTGAAGGACTTTGAAAAATATTCTTTAAAAAATCCACGCCCGTGAAGGACCTTGAAAAAATATTCTTTAAAAAATCCACGTTTATTGGTCCTTGGAAAATATTCTTTAAAAAATCCACGCCCGTGAAGGACCTTGAAAAAATATTCTTTAAAAATCCACGCCTGTGAAGGACCTCGAAAAAAATCTTCCTTAAAAAATCCACGCCTGTGAAGGACCTTGAAAAATATTCTTTAAAAAATCCACGCCTTTGAAAAATCCACGTTTAAGGTCATTTCTTGTTGAATCCCTGAAACTTAAAAAATCCTTTTCAGGACCTTTAATATTTCTATTCGATTTTTTTTCCCAATTTCATACTATTATCGGAGGCAATGTTTCCCTCTCCGATCTGGTCCGATCCGTCCATTTGCCTTTCAACATCATCGCCCGGCATTGTCGTCATTACCATTTGCCGCATAACTGGGTGACAACCATTTATTTTCTTCCCCTGCATTTGACATTGACTTGGGAGTTGTATTTCGTCATTTTTGTTCCAGGCTATTATTAATATTTCTCAGGTCACGAGAAGAACAAAGAAGAACCCTTGACTGGCAACCACTTTCTCTGTGGAAATCCATTATAAAAATACATGCGGAATGTTTTGCATATTCTGCGAAGGTGGTGGTGGGGGGTGTAGGAACTCTATGTGTCATCATCATCCAAGATTCCCCCCAAAAATACACTCATACACACCTGTTCGCCATATTAGCCATATTTGTATATGGAGGATATTTTTTTGTTGTTATGACTGACTGTCTGTCTGTTTGTCAAGGTGAATGTCGTCTAGACTTTGGAGACAGCGAAAATATGATATGCCAAGCAGGGTTATGAGCATAATTATGATGACGAGAATGATTGTTATGATGATGATGATTATGGGTATTGTCCTGATAGTTCACAACCCAATGCTGCAGGAATGTGAGAATGTATCCAGACAGTAACTGAAGAGGTAAAACAGAAAATATGTGATAATGTCTCTTTGTCTGTGATGGAGCAGATAATAGTTTTTGAATTCCATAACTATTTCGAATGGCAGGAGAAAGTATGCGGGATAGCAAATTTAATATGATAAGCATTTGGAGTGACTATTGGAATTTTTTAAACATTTTTTAAGGACGCGGATTTTTTAAAATATTTTTTTCAAGGACTATAAAAGGCGTGGATTTTTTAAAATTTTTTTTTCAAGGACTATAAAAGGCGTGGATTTTTTAAAATATTTTTTTCAAGGACTAACCAAGGCGTGGCTTTTTTAAAATATTTTTTTCAAGGACTAACCAAGGCGTGGATTTTTTAAATATTTTTTTCAAGGACTAACCAAGGCGTGGATTTTTTAAAATATTTTTTTCAAGGACTATAAAAGGCGTGGATTTTTTAAAATATTTTTTTCAAGGACGATAAAAGGCGTGGATTTTTTAAAATATTTTTTCAAGGACTATAAAAGACGTGGATTTTTTAAAATATTTTTTTCAAGGACTATAAAAGGCGTGGATTTTTTAAAATATTTTTTTCAAGGACTATAAAAGGCGTGGATTTTTTAAAATATTTTTTTCAAGGACTATAAAAGGCGTGGATTTTTTAAAATATTTTTTTCAGGGATTATAAAAGGCGTGGATTTTTTAAAATATTTTTTTCAAGGACTATAAAGGGCGTGGATTTTTTAAAATATATTTTTTTCAAGGACTACTAAAGGCGTGGATTTTTTAAAATATTTTTTTCAAGGACTTTATAGTATAAAATATATTTTTTTCAAGGACCATTCAAGTTTCCTTTTCGAATTCTTCCTTAAACATCCTCTTTGAATTAAAATACCTCTTTATTGCATTTGAAACACATGTACGCAAATAGAACCGAGTCCTAGAATGCCATTAGTTATTTACTTAGTTTGTTTCCTTGCTTTAAACACTTTTCTCTGCAGAGAGCAAAGCAAATATGTTTTGTGTGTTGATTTCTGATGATGTTTTTGTTCCTTCTTCGTTTTTTCTCAGTTATTTATTTATTTTCACAAGATTTATTTTGCTAAAGAAACCATAAATCGTTTCGCAGAGCATTTGCAAGCACCCACCAGCTAATGCCAGTATCCTTCTGGCAGCCTCAGTGCCCCGCCCCCACACAAACAGCCAGCTGAAAGTTACTTAAAACACATTTTTATGCGAAATTGAATCTAATGCTTGATATCTTTTGAAAAACACACATACACACAGCAATTTGCTTGGCTACATTCTTTATTCCGATTGTGTGTTGCAAGGATACATGCACTGCCAGAGTTACACATCAAAGGATTAGATGGCAGAACTTAGCAAACATGTGGCACATCGAATGTGACCGCAGGACAAAATTGAGCAAGGATAATATAAATAATTTGAGGGTTGGGAAAATATTTTTAAAAAATCCACGTTTGCAGATAGGCCATAGAAAAATATTTTTAAAAAATCCACGTTTGCAGATAGGCCATAGAAAAATATTTTTAAAAAATCCACGTTTGCAGATACGCCTTAGAAAAATATTTTTAAAAAATCCACGTTTATATATAGGCCTCCAAAAAATATTTTTAAAAAATCCACGTTTATATATGGGCCTCCAAAAAATATTTTTAAAAAATCCACGTTTATATATGGGCCTCCAAAAAATATTTTTAAAAAATCCACGTTTATATATGGGCCTCCAAAAAATATTTTTAAAAAATCCACGTTTATATATGGGCCTCCAAAAAATATTTTAAAAAAATCCACGTTTGTAGATAGGCCTTAGAAAAATATTTTAAAAAAATCCACGTTAGTAGATAGGCCTTAGAAAAATATTTTTAAAAAATCCACGTTTGTAGATAGGCCTTAGAAAAATAATTTTTAAAAATCCACGTTTGTAGATAGGCCGTAGAAAAATAATTTTAAAAAATCCACGTTTATATATGGGCCTCTGGAAAAATATTTTAAAAAAATCCACGTTTATATATGGGCCTCTGGAAAAATATTTTTAAAAAATCCAAGTTTGTAGATAGGCCTTAGAAAAATATTTTTAAAAAAATCCACGTTTGTAGATAGGCCTTAGCAAAATATTTTTAGAAAATCCTCGTTTGTAGATAGGCCTCAGAAAAATATTTTTAAAAAATCCACGTTTGTAGATAGGCCTCAGAAAAATATTTTTAAAAAATCCACGTTTGTAGATACCCTTAGAAAAATATTTTTAAAAAATCCACGTTTATAGATAGGCCTTAGAAAAATATTTTTAAAAAATCCACGTTTGTAGATAGGCCTTGGAAAAATATTTTTAAAAAATCCACGTTTATATATAGACCTCTAAACGTATTTTTAAAAAAATCAAGGTTTCGTTTGGGCCAATGAAAAAATATTTTTAAATAATCCTCGTTTGCAAATAGGCCTGAGAAAAATATTTTCAAAAAAATCCACGTTTGTAGATAGGCCTGAGAAAAATATTTTCAAAAAAATCCACGTTTGTAGATAGGCCTTAGAAAAATATTTTTAAAAAATCCACGTTTGTAGATAGGCCTTAGAAAAATATTTTTAAAAAATCCACGTTTGTAGATAGGCCGTAGAAAAATATTTTTAAAAAATCCACGTTTGTAGATTGGCCTTAGAAAAATATTTTTAAAAAATCCACGTTTGTAGATTGGCCTTAGAAAAATATTTTTAAAAAATCCACGTTTGTAGATTGGCCTTAGAAAAATATTTTTAAAAAATCCACGTTTGTAGATAGGCCTTAGAAAAATATTTTTAAAAAATCCACGTTTGTAGATAGGCCTTAGAAAAATATTTTTAAAAAATCCACGTTTGTAGATAGGCCTTAGAAAAATATTTTTAAAAAATCCACGTTTGTAGATTGGCCTTAGAAAAATATTTTTAAAAAATCCACGTTTGTAGATTGGCCTTAGAAAAATATTTTTAAAAAATCTACGTTTGCAGATAAGCCTTAGAAAAATATTTTTAAAAAATCCTCGTTTATATATGGGCCTCTGGAAAAATATTTTTAAAAAATCCACGTTTATATATGGGCCTCTGGAAAAATATTTTTAAAAAAATCCTCGTTTATATATGGGCCTCTGGAAATAATTTTTAAAAAATCCATGTTTTTAGATTGGCCTCTAAAAAATATTTTAAAAAATCCACGTTTGTAGAAAGGCCTTGAAAAAATGTTTTTTAGAACATCCTCGTTTGTACTTGGGCCTCTGATTTTTTTTTTTTAAATCAGCGTCCTGTAACAATTTATTAAAGAATCCCGAAATACTTCGTCCAATTCTTTAACCACAATTCCATTTTCCAAAAATAATCTCTTTTCGAATTCACTTTATGGCCATTCCGGACATTCATATTGTGAGGACATCATACCGAACATATGCAGAATACTGCATAAAATTGCAATTTAAATAAAAATGAAAATGCAAGGAAAAAAAACTCTCACAGAAGAAAATGACAAATATGGTCAAGAATTGCTTGGCCACACACACAGAGGGAGAGAGAAACAGGCTGCCCATGCTTTTATCCTTTGGCATGGACAGGCTGCTTTTCCTGGCGGCCGGTAACAAAACACCAACAACAACAAAGTATTTTTCTGATGCTTTGTCATTTGTAAGTAGACTTTGTTTAAAAAGGAATGCAAGTGAAAAAAAAGTTCCTTGCCCGGAAGTCCTTGCCAGGATAAGGATATTGATGTGGTGGATGGAGATGCAGAGAAAGAGGAAAATATAAAGAATACTAAATATTATTCATCGCACACACACACCCTCACTCACACAGATGCCCGGCTTAAAAGGAATTTACATTTTATTGTTGATGACCAACCATATGTAGAGTGGCAAAGGAACAGGATCAGGACAGCCGCAATAACAGCAGCAGTACATGGCGTGTGTGGGAGAAAAATGTACAAAAAACCCAGGCGAAACCAAAATACAATACCAACATCAACTGGTTACTTTTCACATGATAAATCTTTTGCAAATATGTTGGAAGTCCGGCAAAGAAAATTCAGTTCGGAAAATATGCAATGCCAGTATGGAGTGTTTGGTCAACCGAAGGCAAAGTGGAAAAATAGTAAAAAGAAAAAATGTGCCAACAAAATTGCCACAAAAAAAACACAGACCAAACCGGATGTCAAATTACAAACTGGAAATAGAAGTTAATCTTTCATTTTTATAAGGGTTAACAGCAGCAGAAAACTGACAAAATGATAAGAGATTCGTTTTGGTATGCTTTTTTTGTGGGGCAGCAAAGCCGTAAAATATGTATGTGGGTTGAAGAGTTTTTTTTTTTTAAATTTTGAATTGAATTTTAAAATTCAAGTAAACCGATTGGATTTTTTGAAAATATTTTTCCAAAGGACCAAATAAAATGCGGATTTTTTTAAAATATTTTCCAGAAACCCATATATAAACGTAGATTTTTTAAAAATATTTTTCCAGAGGCCCATATATAAACGTGGATTTTTTAAAAATATTTTCCAGAGGCCCACATATAAACGTGGATTTTTTAAAAATATTTTTCCAGAGGCCCATATATAAACGTGGATTTTTTCAAAATATTTTTTTTTTAAATATTTTTCCAGAGGCCCATATATAAACGTGGATTTTTTGAAAATATTTTTCCAGAGGCCCATATATAAAAGTGGATTTTTTCAAAATATTTTCCAGAGGCCCACATATAAACGTGGATTTTTTAAAAATATTTTTCCAGAGGCCCATATATAAACGTGGATTTTTTCAAAATATTTTTTTTGAAAATATTTTTCCAGAGGCCCATATATAAACGTGGATTTTTTTTAAAATATTTTTCCAGAGGCCCATATATAAACGTGGATTTTTTAAAATATTTTTCCAGAGGCCCATATATAAACGTGGATTTTTTTAAAAATATTTTTCAAAGTCTATCATTAAACGAGGATTTAAAAAAAATTACAAAAAAAATTTAATGATTTTTAAAAATATTTTTCCAGAGGCCCATATATAAACGTGGATTTTTTAAAAAATATTTTTCCAGAGGCCCATATATAAACGTGGATTATTTAAAAATATTTTTCCAGAGGCCGATATATAAACGTGGATTTTTTAAAAATATTTTTCCAGAGGCCCATATATAAACGTGGATTTTTTAAAAATATTTTTCCAGAGGACCAAATAAAATGCGGATTTTTTAAAAATATTTTTCCAGAGGCCGATATATAAACGTGGATTATTTAAAAATATTTTTCCAGAGGCCCATATATAAACGTGGATTTTTTAAAAATATTTTCCAGAAGCCCAC